>NC_088225.1:9934155-9946655 GCF_036934945.1 Oncorhynchus masou masou | reverse complement strand
TCCCTCCCTCCAGGAATCAGCCTGAAAGCAAGTAGTTAGGACCTAAATCCTTGCCTTATACATCAAGAGCAAAAGGTACACATGTGAGCTGACTGTGGTTTAATTGAATCAATTAATAGTGGAGAGGCCAGGGGATGAGTGGAGATTGGGTCATGGAGGGGGCTGCTCTGTCAATGTCCTGATCCAGTCATTCTCAGTAGAGAGAGAAAAGACAGAAAGAGACGTTAACAGGATTGATTTTCTGTAAGTGTGGACTGGAAAAGGGCAGAGAACAGAGAGCAATGTGGCTGGCTGGGCTGACTGCAGATCAGAGAATACAGACAACTTCTTCACTCCCACACACACACACACACACACACACAGTGTACAGCTAACATTGTGGGGACACATAATTCAGTCCCATTCAAAATCCTCTTTTCCCTAACCACTAACCCTAACCCTAACTGTATTCTTACCCATCCCGAACCCTAACCTTATTTCTAACCCCAACCTTAACCCAAAAACCTAACCTTAACCCTAACCCTATCTCCTAACCTTTACCGTAACCCAAAAAGCTAACCTTAACCCTAACCCTAAACCTAACCCTAGCTCCTAACCCTAAAACTAACCCTAACCCTAAAACTAACCCGAGCTCCTAACCCTAACCCTAAAACTAACCCTAGCTCCTAACCCTAACCATAAAACTAACCCTATCTCCTAACCCAAACCTTAACCCAAAAACCTAACCTTAACCCTAAACCTAACCTGAGCTCCTAACCCTAAAACCTTAACCCAAAAACCTAACCTTAACCCTAAACCTAACCTGAGCTCCTAACCCTAAAACTAACCCTAGCTCCTAACCCTAACCCTAAAACTAACCCTAGCTCCTAACCCTAAAACTAACCCTAGCTCCTAACCCTAACCCTAAAACTAACCCTAGCTCCTAACCCTAACCAGGAAACTAGCCCTAGCTCCTAACCCTAACCCTAGCTCCTAACCCTAGCTCCTAACCCTAACCCTAGCTCCTAACCCTAACCCTTAACGTAATTCTAACCCTAACACTAATTCTAATCTTAACCCTAAACCCCCTAGAAATAGAATTTGACCTTGTGGGGACTAAAAAAATGTCCCCGGTTGGTCAAATTTTTGTTTGTGGGGACTTAAAATAGTTAAACATGTCCACACACACACACGCACGCACACACACACACACACGCACACACACACAGGAGATCAATAGCACTGTACGCACTGCACGTACACCACACAAACACACTCAAATGCACACACTCACATGCAAACACACACACACTTTGCTCAGGGCACCGTCGTAGGCAGGTTATCCAGGAAGAAAGACCACACTGACACTCCATGCCTGAAGATCAGACACCTCTGATGTAATGGAGCACAACGTTATCACTATGTTTACACCCTCTCTGTCTCTCTAGGTGTGGTCCATGGATGGCTACTTTAAAGGTCGTCGTGTCCTGGAGTACCGCACCCTAAACGACTTCATGAAAGGCCAGAACTTCGTTCAGCACCTGCTGCCACACCCCTGGGCGGGGACCGGCCACGTGGTCTACAACGGCTCCCTGTACTACAACAAGTACCAGAGCAACATCATCATCAAGTACCACTTCAGGTCCCGCAGTGTTCTGGTGCAGCGCAGTCTCAGTGGGGCCGGCTACAACAACACCTTCCCCTACTCCTGGGGAGGCTCCTCAGACATCGACCTGATGGCAGACGAGAACGGCCTGTGGGCCGTCTACACCACCATCCCCAACGCCGGCAACATCGTCATCAGCCGCCTGGAGCCGCAGAGCCTGGAGGTGCTGCAGACGTGGGACACAGGGTTCCCCAAGCGCAGCGCCGGAGAGTCTTTCATGATCTGTAGCACGCTGTACGTCACCAACTCCCACCTGGCCGGGGCTAAGATCTACTTCGCCTACTACACCAACTCCTCTAGCTACGAGTACACAGACATCCCCTTCCATAACCAGTACTCCCACATCTCCATGATGGACTATAACCCCAGGGAGAGGGTGCTGTACACCTGGAACAACGGACACCAGGTGCTCTACAACGTCACTCTGTTCCAGGTCGTTAAGACCGCTGGGGACTAGAGACACCAGGGGTGGCTGGTGTCATTTTACATCGGAGGACGGGCCTATTGTAATGGACGGAATAGAATGAATGGAACGATATCAAACAAGCATTCCATTGATTCCATTCCAGTCATTGCTATGAGCCGTCCTCCGTTCACAAGCCTCCAGAGACACCCAGAGCTAGGCTGGTCTCGGGCCTGTTGTGCTGTCTTGACAACTCCTAGTGTGACATTGACCATATGTGTTGGAAAGATAGCACAGATCTGGGACCAGGCTAACCCAGAGGCAGAGTCAGACCGAACACACAAAACTATAATGCTGTTATGGAGGGGGGGGGGCAGACAGATGGACGGAAGGAGGCTTGGACTTTTTTAAAGCATTTCAATCTTCTTCATAGACTGCTGTCATTCATTCAGAAAAAATACACTCCGACAGCAAGGTCAGTAAATATATACAGACTTTCTGATTTTCTTTTCTGTGATGAGTAAGCATGGTTCTTTTTATTTGTGATGAGAAATAAATATCAACCTTTACCATTTATGACTTTGTCCTTTGTGGCTCCCGCCTCTTGAGTAGAGTATGTCCACCATTATTCTCTTTGAGAGCTGAAATAGCTCATTTTTTAAATAGATTTTCATTGTGAAAGCTCCATTTCCTTCAATAATCATCCTAATGGGACAGAAGAAACACTCAAAATACCATGTCCATCTTGAGCTCTCACTACCTGAAGATCTCAAAGTTTGAATACAGCCTCAATGTTGTTGTTTCCAAGGTGATCACGTTGTGAAAGAACAAGAGTGGTCATAAACAGTATGGATGAAAATGAAAGAGGAGGTGTAAAGGGATTGGAGAGTGTGAGAGCGAGAGCGAGATAGGAAAATGGTAAAGATTAATGTGACAACATTAGCATTGAGGCAGAGAACTGAGGTCTCAGGCAACACTGACTCCAACTGTTGCTGTTTGTGTTTGGCTCTCTCTCTCTCTTTAAAAGAGCTCTTCTCCAGCCCCCGCTGCACTACAATGGACAGACAGACACTCAGTATGACACCACCTGCATAAACAGTGACCTTTTCACTGTGTTCCAGTTCATTCAATGACACATAAAATCAAAACTCCCAACAAAATATTCTAAAATCCCCCTTGGCATTTCAGGTTTATCTCTGAAAGGCAGAGGAGTTTGGATAGACAATTTTATTTTCATTTTATTCATTTATTCAGGTTGAGACGAAATCAGATCTCTTTTTAGAAGAGACCCAGGAGAAAAAAACAGGAGGATGAGGTGGTGAGGGGAAGCCCTGGGTTACCATGGTGATCTGATTCTCTGTTAGGTGACCTTTCTATTGGTCAGCCTTCATGCAGTCCAGGACCCTGATGAGTTCACAGACAAGAGCAAGGCTGACATTTCACTAGCAGAAGGACGTGTGAGAACGCAGGACAATGAACTCAAAACACAAAGGACCTGTCTCAATAGCCTTCCTTTGAGACTTCACGGAGACACAAATCAATCTAATTCAGCATGGAGGATAACACAGGCCGTATCTCTAACAGAGTATTGGTCTCATGTAAAAAAAGAAAAACGTTATTATGGTATGGTTACTCCCAGCTGCTCTTGAAATGGCACACTGTTCCCTATAAAAGTGCACCCCACAGAGCTCTGGTCCAAAGTAATGGACTTTATAGGCAATAGGGTGCCATTTTGGATGCCCTGACAGACAGTCCACTAAGAGAGGCTGTGTTTCATGACAAGGTCCAATTGTTCATCCATTTTAGATGAGCGGAGAGGAAGGACACGTACAGCTGTGATGAAACGGAGGAAATAATCGCGCATGAAATGATTTTGGGATCTTAACAGTTGCCCATTTTAAATATGCATACACACACTGTAGAGCTACAGTATACACTTAGGTTGGCGTCATTAAAACTCGTTTTTCAACCACTCCACAACAATTTCTTGTTAACAAACTATAGTTTTGGCAAGTCGGTTAGGACATCTACTTTGTGCGTGACAAGTCATTTTCCCAACAATTATAATTCACTGTACCACAATTCCAGTGGGTCAGACGTTTACATACACGAAGTTGACTGTGCCTTTAAATCAAATCAAAATCAAATCAAATGTATTTATATAGCCCTTCGTACATCAGCTGATATCTCAAAGTACTGTACAGAAACCCAGCCTAAAACCCCAAACAGCAAGCAACGCAGGTGTAGAAGCACGGTGGCTAGGAAAAACTCCCTAGAAAGGTTAAAACAGCTTGGAAAATTTTCAGAAAATTATGTCATGGCTTAACAAACTTCTGATAGGCTAATTGACATCATGTGAGTCAATTGGAGGTGTACCTGTGGATGTATTTCAAGACCTACCTTCAAACTCAGTGCCTCTTTGCTTGACATCATGGGAAAATCAAAAGAAATCAGCCAAGACCTCAGAAAAAAATTGTAGACCTCCACAAGTCTGCTTCATCTTTGGGAGCAATTTCCAAATGCCTGAAGGTACGACGTTCATCTGTACAAACAATAGTATGCAAGTATAAACACCATGGGACCACGCAGCCATCATACCGCTCAGGAAGGAGACGCATTCTGTCTCCTAGAGATTAACATACTTTGCTGTGAAAAGTGCAAATCAATCACAGAATAACAGCAAAGGACCTTGTGAAGATGCTGGAGGAAACAGGTACAAAAGTATCTATATCCTGTATCGACATAACCTATAAGGAGCCACTGCTCCAAAACCGCCATAAAAAAGCCAGACTACGGTTTGCAACTGCACATGGGGACAAAGATCATATTTTTTGAGAAATGTCCTCTGGTCTGATGAAACAAAAATAGAAGTGTTTGGCCATAATGACCATTGTTATGTTTGGAGGGAAAAGGGGAAGGTTTGCAAGCCGAAGAACACCATCCCAACCGTGAAGCATGGAGGTGGCAGTATCATGTTGTAGGGATGCTTTGCTGCAGGAGGGGACTGGTGCTCTTCACAAAATATATGGCATCATGAGGAAGGAACATTATGTGGATATATTGAAGCAACATCTCAAGACATCAGTCAGGAAGTTAAAGCTTGGTCACAAATGTGTCTACCAATAGGACAATGACCCCAAGCATACTTCCAAAGTTGTGGCAAAATGGCTTAAGGACAACAAAGTCAATGTATTGGAGTGGTCATCACAAAGCCCTGACCTCAATCCTATAGAAAATTTGTGGTCAGAACGGAAAAGCGTGTGCGAGCGAGGAGGCCTACAAACCTGACTCAGTTACACCAGCTCTGTCAGGAAGAATGGGCCAAAATTCACCCAACTTATTGTTGGAAGCTTGTGGAAGGCTTGACCCAAGTTAAACAATTTAAAGGCAATGCTACCAAATACTAATTGAGTCTGACCCACTGGGAATGCGATGAAAGAAATAAAAGCTGAAATAAATAATTCTCTCTACTATTATTCTGACATGTCACACTCTTAAAATAAAGTGCTGATCCTAACTGACCTAAAACAGGGAATTTTTACTAGGATTAAGTGTCAGGAATTGTGAACAACTGAGTTTAAACGTATTTGGCTGAGGTGTATGTAAAGTTCCAACTTCAAATGTATATAACACACACCACAGGAGGTTGGTGGAACCTTAATTGGGGAGGACGGGCTCATAGTAATGGCTGGAACAGAGTAATGGAATGGTAATCAAACCTTCCCAGACGATATTATGAGCCCGTCCTCCCCTCAACAGCGTCCTGTGACACATGTATTTCCAAAACCTTAAAATTATAATTTCTATCTTACATCCTCCTAAACAATCATATCCACCCAAAAGGAAATTGTAATATATATAATTTCACCGTTTTCAGGCTTTATTTCAACAAACTTCTGCTTCAATTAGAGGATTTTGGTCCATAACATGGCTCTGCCCATTGGAAGCCTCAGGCAAGGATTCAGTCAATTGCAGATAGTGACTTTCCAGAAATGTGTTTGATCTGCATAGCAACATGTCCTGGATGGAGGGAGATGGAGGCTTGATTTAGAAACCGCCAGTCCGTTGCGTTCAACTCATTAAAGTGATCCAGAGCACACAACCAGACTGACAATCTCTACAAGTGTCAACTCCCTCTATCCAGGACATGCTGCTATGCAAATCAAACACTTCACACTTCTCAAAGTGATATCCTGAAAAACCCACTACCTGTGATTGATTGGATCCTAGCGTTAATGCAATCCAGGAAGAGAAGTTTGAACCATGGAGTGGCATAGTAAGAGTTCATTCACTCAGAGCTTAGCCTAGCTGCCTATAAGCATGCATGTCTACTCTGATCTGCTCTGCATGCACTCGCTCTGATTGACTCATATAATAGTGGGAGACAGTGTGATGGAGAGGAGAGGGGCTGAGCTGAATGGGGAGAAGACAGAGAGAGAAACAGTCCCATCCACTCTGGTCCCTGAGAGTTGTGAGAGCCCGTTCCCATCCCACCACCATGGGGCGGCAGGGTAGCCTAGCGGTTATGAGCGTTGGACTAGTAACCGCAAGGTTGCAAGTTCGAATCCCTGTGCTGACAAGGTACAAACCTGTCATCTTGCCCCTGAACAGGCAGTTAACCCACTGTTCCTAGGCTGTCATTGAAAATAAGAATAATTGACTTGCCTAGTAAAATGAATCATGCATCTGTCTTGTGGATGGGCAGAATAAGAAAAAGTCTATTATACATATAAAGCTGCCGTGTCGTTCGTCTGCAGTCGGGGCTGAAGCAGCAAAGATGCCCTGCTGTTAAACAAAGACTTACAGTGCTGTATGCAAGCTCTGACAGCTGCTTTATATCCGGCCAATTAAACCATCAGTTCTATCCTCCCTGCTATACTGAACCCGACGGCAGGCAGCAGGAGGGAGGTACACAGTTACACTGCAGCCATATTCCTTCTCTTCAGATTGTCCTACAGTATCTTCATCACTCTGGATTGACACTCTCTCCCTAAAGGGGGGAGGGATGTGGAGGTAGAGAGAGAGATGAAAGATGTCTCCTGAGAGACCCTCTCCTTTAACTGCTGTGTTTAATAGCGTTTTGGAGCAGCCATCGATCCTCCCAGTTCTATAGTCTAATTAGGATCTGTGAAGGACAGTAAAGCTGTAGCAGTATTCTGGGGCACAGCCATGGATCGTTTGGTTTTACACCTGTGATGTTCTGACATGGCACACTTCATTGAGACAGTGAAGATTTGACATGAAATGTAGCTGATGGGGGTGGGGCCACGTGGACCCCTGCTCCACCAATCTCCCTCTGTATTTACGCTGCTGTAGGTTAGTGGACAGGGCAGAGGGCTCGGCGCACCGCGGAAGGAAGCAGCTGGGGTCAGGGCTAATGTTAGGGTTAGGGTAGAAAAAGGAGATGTGGCCTGACCTGCCTCAAGACACGAAAAGGATGAAGGGCTCTATTCAGTTAGAGTTAGGGCTACAACCGGGGTATGGACATGAAGCTAGGGTAGGGATAGGGTTAGAGTTAGGGCTGAACTGGGGTGTGGACATGAAGCTAGGGTAGGGCTGAACCGGGGTGTGGACATGAAGCTAAGGTAGGGCTGAACCGGGGTGTGGACATGAAGCTAGGGTAGGGATAGGGTTAGAGTTAGGGCTGAACCGGGGTGTGGACATGAAGCTAGGGTAGGGATAGGGTTAGAGTTAGGGCTGAACCGGGGTGTGGACATGAAGCTAGGGTAGGGATAGGGTTAGAGTTAGGGCTGAACCGGGGTGTGGACATGAAGCTAGGGTAGGGATAGGGTTAGAGTTAGGGCTACAACCGGGGTGTGGACATGAAGCTAGGGTAGGGATAGGGTTAGAGTTAGGGCTGAACCGGGGTGTGGACATGAAGCTAAGGTAGGGCTGAACCGGGGTGTGGACATGAAGCTAGGGTAGGGATAGGGTTAGAGTTAGGGCTGAACCGTGGTGTGGACATGAAGCTAGGGTAGGGATAGGGTTAGAGTTAGGGCTACAACCGGGGTGTGGACATGAAGCTAGGGTAGGGATAGGGTTAGAGTTAGGGCTGAACCGGGGTGTGGACATGAAGCTAGGGTAGGGATAGGGTTAGAGTTAGGGCTACAACCGGGGTGTGGACATGAAGCTAGGGTAGGGATAGGGTTAGAGTTAGGGCTACAACCGGGGTGTGGACATGAAGCTAGGGTAGGGATAGGGTTAGAGTTAGGGCTGAACCGGGGTGTGGACATGAAGCTAGGGTAGGGCTGAACCGGGGTGTGGACATGAAGCTAAGGTAGGGCTGAACCGGGGTGTGGACATGAAGCTAGGGTAGGGATAGGGTTAGAGTTAGGGCTGAACCGCGGTGTGGACATGAAGCTAAGGTAGGGCTGAACCGGGGTGTGGACATGAAGCTAAGGTAGGGCTGAACCGGGGTGTGGACATGAAGCTAGGGTAGGGATAGGGTTAGAGTTAGGGCTGAACCGGGGTGTGGACATGAAGCTAGGGTAGGGATAGGGTTAGAGTTAGGGCTACAACCGGGGTGTGGACATGAAGCTAGGGTAGGGATAGGGTTAGAGTTAGGGCTGAACCGGGGTGTGGACATGAAGCTAGGGTAGGGATAGGGTTAGAGTTAGGGCTGAACCGGGGTGTGGACATGAAGCTAGGGTAGGGATAGGGTTAGAGTTAGGGCTACAACCGGGGTGTGGACATGAAGCTAGGGTAGGGATAGGGTTAGAGTTAGGGCTGAACCGGGGTGTGGACATGAAGCTAGGGTAGGGATAGGGTTAGAGTTAGGGCTGAACCGGGGTGTGGACATGAAGCTAGGGTAGGGCTGAACCGGGGTGTGGACATGAAGCTAGGGTAGGGATAGGGTTAGAGTTAGGGCTGAACCGGGGTGTGGACATGAAGCTAGAGTACGGATAGGGTTAGAGTTAGGGGTGAACCGGGGTGTGGACATGAAGTTAGGGTAGGGATGAACTGGGGTGTGGACATGAAGCTAGGGTAGGGATAGGGTTAGAGTTCGGGCTGAACCGGGGTGTGGACATGAAGCTAGGGTAGGGATAGGATCCAGGGGAGAGGAGGAAGTGCTCCAGGAGAGAGAGAGAGTGAGAGAGAGAGGAGGAGGAAGTGCTCCATGGGAGAGAGAGAGAGAGAGAGAGAGAGAGAGAGAGAGGAGGAAGTGCTCCAGGGGAGAGAGAGAGTGGGAGAGAGATGAGGAGGAAGTGCTCCAGGGGAGAGAGAGAGAGAAAGAGAGGAGGAAGTGCTCCAGGGGAGAGAGAGAGTGAGAGAGAGAGGAGGAGGAAGTGCTCCAGGGGAGAGAGAGAGTCAGAGAGAGAGGAGGAGGAAGTGCTCCAGGGGAGAGAGAGAGAGAAAGAGAGGAGGAAGTGCTCCAGGGGAGAGAGACAGTGAGAGAGAGAGTAGGAGGAAGTGCTCCAGGGGAGAGAGAGAGAGAAAGAGAGGAGGAAGTGCTCCAGGGGAGAGAGAGAGTGAGATAGAGAGGAGGAGGAAGTGGTCCAGGGGAGAGAGAGAGAGAGAGGAGGAAGTGCTCCAGGAGAGAGAGAGAGAGAGAGAGGAGGAGGAAGTGCTCCAGGGGAGAGAGAGAGTGAGAGAGAGGAGGAAGTGCTCCAGGGGAGAGAGAGAGTGAGAGGAAGTGCTCCAGGGGAGAGAGAGAGTGAGAGAGAGAGGAGGAGGAAGTGCTCCAGGGGAGAGAGAGAGTGAGAGAGAGGAGGAAGTGCTCCAGGAGAGAGAGAGAAAAAGAGAGAGAGAGAGAGAGAGAGAGAGAGAGAGAGAGAGAGAGAGAGAGAGAGGAGGAAGTGCTCCAGGAGAGAGAGAGAGGAGGAAGTGCTCCAGGAGAGAGAGAGTGAGAGAGAGAGAGAGAGAGAGAGAGAGAGAGAGAGAGAGAGAGGGAGGAGGAAGTGCTCCAGGGGAGAGAGAGAGGGAGGAGGAAGTGCTCCAGGGGAGAGAGAGAGACAGAGAGAGAGATGGAGGAGGAAGTGCTCCAGGGGGAGAGAGAGAGACAGAGAGAGAGAGAGAGAGAGAGAGAGAGAGAGGAGGAAGTGCTCTAGGGGAGAGAGAGAGAGAGAGAGAGAGAGAGAGAGAGAGAGCGAGAGGGAGGAGGAAGTGCTCCAGGGGAGAGAGAGAGAGAGAGAGAGAGAGAGGGAGGGAGGAGGAAGTGCTCCAGGGGAGAGAGAGAGAGAGAGAGAGAGAGGGAGGGAGGAGGAAGTGCTCCAGGGGAGAGAGAGAGAGAGAGAGAGGGAGGGAGGAGGAAGTGCTCCAGGGGAGAGAGAGAGAGAGAGAGAGAGAGGGAGGGAGGAGGAAGTGCTCCAGGGGAGAGAGAGAGAGAGAGAGAGAGAATGAGAGGAGTGAAATCTGGGCTGAGGTGAGGAGACGGGAGGGATCAGAAGCCTTTTTCCCCCTCTGTTATAACAAGAGAAGAGGAGGCAGGTGAAGCATCTTAGAAGAAAGAGAGAGAGAGACAATCTATATCCTTCTGCTTCTCCCTCCCGCCTCCTCCTCTAGCCTCATTCCATGACTGAAAAATGAGAAAGAAGCAGGCTGCCTGTCATAGGACAACAGGGGTTCTGGTGCAGAGGGGAGCAGGCCAAGGCCCACTTTAGACATCACAAAGCTTCACGACATGACCAAAAGTATGTGAACACCTGCTTGTCGAACATCTTATTCCAAAATCATGTGCATTAAAATGGAAATGCTCCCCCCCCCCTTTGCTGCTAAAACAGCTTCCACTCTTCTGGGAAGGCTTTCCACTTTCCACAAGAGTGAGGTCGGGCACTGATGTTGGGCGATTAGGCCTGGCTCGCAGTCGGCGTTCCAATTCATCCCAAAGGTGTTCAATAGGGTTGAGGTCAGGGCTCTCTGCAGGCCAGTGAAGTTCTTCCACACCGACCTCGACAAACCATTTCTGTATGGACCTCGCTTTTTGTACGGGGGCATTGTCACGCTGAAACAGGAGATGTCCTTCCCCAAACAGTTGCCACAAAATTGGAAGCACAGAGTCATCTAGAATGTCATTGTACTGTAGCGTTAAGATTTCCATTCCCTGGAGATAAAGGGCCTAGCCCGAACCATGAAAAACAGCCTTGGGGCAGTTAGGCACTTCTAGCACACAGAAATTTGACAAATTGACTTGAAAAGGCATCCTATGACGCTGCCACGTTGAAAGTCACTTAGCTATTCAGTAAGGCCATTCTACTGTCAATGTTTGTCTATGGAGATTGCATGGATATGTGCTTGATTTTATACTCCTGACAGCAACAGGTGTGGCTGATATAGCCGAATACACTAATTTGAAGGGGTGTCCACATACTGTTGTATATATAAAGTATGTGACTAAAACATGGAACTAATTGCAGCAAGTCCAGAGGGCCAAGCTTCCAAGGACACGCCTCTCTCTCTCCTCCTCTCTCCCTTTCTCTCCTCCTCTCTCCCTCTCTCTCTCCTCCTCTCTCCCTCTCTCTCTCCCCCTCTCTCTCTTTCTCTCCTCCTCTCCCTCTCTCTCCTCCTCTCTCTCTTTCTCTCCTCCTCTCTCCCTCCTCCTCCTCTCTTTCTCTCCCCCTCTCTCTCCTCCTCTCTCTCTTTCTCTCCTCCTCTCTCCCTCCTCCTCCTCTCTTTCTCTCCCCCTCTCTCTCCTCCTCTCTCTCTTTCTCTCCCCCTCTCTCCTCCTCTCTCTCTCTCTCTCTCTCTCTCTCCCTCTCTCTCTCTCTCTCTCTCTCTCTCTCTCTCTCTCTCTCTCTCTCTCTCTCTCTCTCTCTCTCTCTCTCTCTCTCTCTCTCTCTGTGTTAGGTTATCTAAATTGGTCCACAGTGTTTCCTGAAAAATGGTGATTCCTCTCCCTGGCACTACAGAGCCCCACCCCTGCCACCCTCCACAGATACACAAAGTAAAGATCATTTAAAACACTGCTCCTTCCACTTTACTCCCCATAAACATTGCAGGAGGCACGTACAATGCCTCATTAATATGCAAATTGGGGCTGGGCCGCTTTGCTGATCCTGTAATTAAATACATTTCCCCCAAACAAGTGGAGGAAGGGAAAGAGTCTGCTGAGGTAGTCGATGGGTTTTCCTCCAGTCGACGCATATCAATGAACCTTTATCAATTTTACATTCATCATGGCAGGGTCCCTGTCAGCGAAGGAGACAGAGGGAGACAGACGGGGGCCGTAAACTGCTGCAGCACAGCGCTGGCACCACCTCCCGTCCCACCTTGCTACTACCGGGCTGGGCCGTCCATCACCCCAACCACCCAGGGACACGACAGGATGCTCCCAGCCACACAGGACCTCCCTTGCCCTGCTGGCCCCGTTCCCCTGTTCCCCACCTCTCTGTCGATGCTGGCTCCGCTCTCCTGTTCCCCACCTCTCTGTCGATGCTGGCCCCGCTCCCTTGTTCCCCACCTCTCTGTCGATGCTGGCCCCGCTCCCTTGTTCCCCACCTCTCTGTCGATGCTGGC